>NC_056725.1:307949272-307997873 GCF_019279795.1 Protopterus annectens | reverse complement strand
CGGTCTGTATTGTGTTTTGGTATGAGTAACTGCAGCTGCTATGCATGGAGACAAGTATAGTTTAGATTCATGTCCCCCGTGGATTGTGTGTGACAGGTAGAGTATTTGGTTCAACATGTGGGTGTACCTGTCATCCCGATGTCTGATAACAGAGTATTGCAATCAAAACCTGTACCATGGCTGTTTGTTCCATTGTACAACGCCTGCAATTTTGCATGTCGCCTTTAATTGTGTCTCTCACACGGTATGTTGAGGGTTCTGCAGATGTAATTGACTGACTGGATGTCTGTGCTGCTATTACAGTTTGTATTGCTTTAGTTTCTAGTGTGGGGGATCTCGGTGGTTGTAAGTAACATATACGGTTTGTGGGCCTTGCATTTCTACATAATCCATATATATGTGTGTGGGCTCCGTCCCTAATTAGAGAGCTAACAGTTAGTAGACATATGTTACAGGATTGTACATTGGGCCGTTGTTAATTGGTTTCTATATCATCTGCAGGTGAGCTTGCTACTTGTATACCTCTGTAATTGCAGCGATATATCAGGGGATATGTGTAGGTGACAGCTATCCCTTGTATTTCTGTCCCAGATATTTGCAGTCATTGTGGTTGTGTTGTTAAAAGAGCCTGTTTGCCATGGGTTGTCACCTTATCATATGGTCATTGTTGGACACTTGTGGGACACAAAGCGGTGTTTACAGGCCAACACGTAGCCATGGTCAGTACACAGGTAGCACATACTTTTATCCTCACTACATACCTATTATTGTGTGACTTAGGATACTTATCATATTGCATGTAACATTTACGTTTCTTACATACAGGCATAACTATTAAATATGACTGTTACATTATATATGGGACATATTTATGTCCTACCATCTCGGACATTTTCCCTTTGTACTGTTTTATGTCAGGACACACCTGCCCAGGGTGGGGATGTCCCTCCTACTGTGGTACAGGTAGTAACCGTATGCCTATGGCTAGCTATACCCACACCTACCATACTGATCTGCCTCTGACTTGGCACCAACATACACATGTTGTGGACACACACACACATTACAGTCACACAGAAATGCACACGGCACCCTCAACGCAAACTTACACAGACTACCGCACTCACAGACACAGTTGAACACAGTACCTACGTGGACCGCGACACCATCAGTGGTGACTAACCGTCCCTTCATATCATCATATTATTACTCGCGGATGTACTGTTCCGGTACTGTGTTCTATCGGTCTTTCAGCCTCGTGGTTATGCATGTCGGTATGTTACACATTCCATGGTTGGCGGTATCCTATTTATTTGTACCTCCAAGATGTTATGACTGTCGTTGAACTATCTATCATATTTGAAGATATCATTGAATCCATCTATATCACCATATATCCCTCTATTGCCCTTTCTATCTGTATTATATATATGCATATGTGTACATATATATATATATATATCTGGCGGGGAACGTGACAGGCACACAGCACCACCATATGCTGTAAGACTCATGTACTGTTCAGGTATTGGCATTCCGTGTTCCACTGGCTGTTGTGTTTACAATGTTTGAGGGCTGCCTATGTAGGAGTCACACATTGGGCCACCTATACATTACAATTTACAGGTGGTCATGTTTGTGTGCCATCCATTTTACTGTGTGTGCAGGTGGAGAGGTGTCAGTCCATAGGGGCCTACATGGTCAGAGTATGTGCTATATGTTCCCTCTTTGCCAAGGCATAGGCATATTGGGCACGCCTCCGTCTGCCTACTGGGGCTGGCAAAGTGTGTTCATGGTCTGCATCCCTCTGTGCCTGTACTGGCCTTGGCAATTGCGGTGGGCTATGAGGGCCTTCACCATTTTGTCCCTGCTGCAGCTGCTTCCGCAGGATCATATTATGTAGCATGGCACATACTGTGATGATGTGGGCACACGTGCCTGGAGAGTACTGCAAGGCTCCACCAGATGTATCCAAGCACCAGAACCGTGATTTCAGCATCCCGAACACACGCTCTATGATGATTCTGGTTTGTGCGTGTGCCTCATTATGATGTTCTTGCATGGGTGTGTGTGCATTTCTGATGGGAGTCATCATACACGGCTCCAGTGCAGAGCCAGCATCCCCCACGAGATGGCCATGTGGGATGTCCCCCCTGACAAATACCTGATACAGCTGTGAGGCATGCCAGATATGGGAGTCATGGTAGCTTCCAGGGCTGCCAGCACACACATCCATGATAATGCCCTGTGCATTGCACACGACCTGGCAGTTGATGGAGTGGAATCCCTTGCAGTTTATGTAGCGCATACCCTGCTCATCAGGTGGTGACTTGATTTGTATGTGCATGCAGTCTATGGCACCCAGTACCTCCGGGTATTGTGCCACACAGTGGAAGTGACGCATATTGCTGGCCAACTCCTCCTGAGTTCTGGGGAAGTATATCTGCTCATTGGCATGTGGTAACATGGCATCTAGGAACTGGTGTAGTACCCTGGATGCTGAAGCCTGTGAGATACCCATTATATCTCCAGTTGGCCTTTGAAAGGTACCTGTGGCCAGTATTCGCAGGCTTACACATACCTTCATGTCCACTGGTATGGGTTCCCCTCTGTTGTTTCTGGTTCTCAGGCGTGGCCGGCACAGCTCCACTATTTGCTGTAAGATGTCCCTGTCCACCCTGTAACGCTCTACTATCTCCAGGTCATGTAGCCCCTGGTAGGTTACCCTTGGTCTGAACACTCTCCTTCTCCTTCGAGGCCTGCGGTGGTTGTCGGCATCATCTTCCACAACACCGTCAGTCTCTAACACATGCTGATGAATCACAGCTATGGCAGCTCCCAACGTGTACATTTTAAAAGTTCCCCGTGTGTTTACACCTACGGTGCGGTGTTTGGGAATACACAGGTCTATTGTGCTGTGAACACCGATGATGTCATAGGGTGTGTATGTATGTTCGTAGCTACAGGTTATGTTATATGTTTTTCTGCCGGAACTACTATTGTGGTGCCTTTAGTGTTGAATTACATTTGCCTGCCGTGGATTACCTCTTGACCTTCCCTTTACATTTCTGCGCATTGCACCTACCATTTTCTGGCGTGCATCCTGCAGCCTACTTTCATTTGTACTTTCCTGGACTTGACGTATCTTGCGTTGTGTGTGCTACTGCCGGTCTGCTGTCAGTTTGCTTTGCTCTGCTGTGTCAGGTCTCCTATCTTTGCAATCCAATACCTCCCCTCCTTTCTTTGCATTCACATGCCTCCCCTATCCTGTTTTGCAGGTTTCTGCAAGCGGACTTGTCAGCTGCCGTCGATTGGCCTTCGTGGGTTGATTGGTGTTGATTGCTCATTAGTACTCCAATTACCCTACTTCCGCATTTCCTTTTCTTCCCCTGACCTTCCTGTTTCTGCTATTGTTTGCAGCACGTGCGTCCGATTACTGGGTTTCAGGCACGTTTTCATCCTCGTACACATGTGCTTTTGGCCACCATGTGTGCTCTCAGCTAAACGATTCCTCCCCACCCCTATCCTGCAGCTTTGTTTAGCAATGGACAGGCCAGATTTGCAATGCTCCAATGTGCTTAATGCTACAGCGGCACACCCTTCTGCTGATGTCATGTATCTCCTCTGAGCCACTCCTCGGTGTTATACCGCTGCGCCGTATGGTACAACCTTCCTCTGGTGGGACATTTGCGATTCAGTATTATCTGCCTCATTTGCATGGTATTGACTACTAATTCATAGTTACAGTGCCAAACACTATCGCAAGCCCTTAGCAACCCTTGCACCTTGGTTGTGGTGTTCCATGCCTACCATTGTGTGTTATGTTGTAAACCTGATTTCTATTACGTTGTGATTTTATGACATTTTTATAATATTTCTTTATGTTACAGCTTCCGCACACATGCCCTGCGGTTCTGCTGTGCATTACTGTGGACATGACATTAAATGTTGTTATTTACGTGTTGTGCATCTTTTCTTATGCCATTGGCTGTGTATTTCCCCATTGGCATATGTTCACATTGTGATACCTGGGTCTGGCCCTCTTTCATAGCTCCGATGTTCTGTTTGGGAAAATGTAAACCGTGTTTTTTGGTTTACATTTCCGTGGGCTTACGCTACGCCTGCACCACTTCATGAATCACTATATGCCTTCATTTGCATGGTGCAACACTGCACATGGGGTGATTTGCATACCTATGCCAGGGGCTGCGCAGATCTGGCATATGCCGGTAGTGCACATGGAATTGGATCGTACCTGAATCGCTCGGCGGCCATATTTGGCGTTATAACGCCTACGCTATGTGTGCGCCTGGCGCAAGCTTCATGAATCCCGGGGTTTATCTCTTATACTGCACTAAAAAAAAGTGATGCATTTCTGTTTGGCTGTATGTGTACCAGTTGTATCCACTGCATATGAAACAGGTAAATGGAGTTAAGAATTACTAAAGACAAAATATAGCAACAGAATCATGAATCCCATTTTGTTTTATTTACTTGCTTTGCCTAAACTTCTACAAATCTGTAAATGTATGAATTAATGTAAAATATTTTGGCATTTTGTCAAACATCATACTCATACACACGTGTGTGTGTGTGTGTGTGTGTGTGTGTGTGTGTGTGTGTGTGTGTGTGTGTGTGTGTGTGTGTATGTGTGTTTATATAGCTACATCTATATCTTTATATATATATATATATATATATATATATATATATATCTATATATATATATATATATATATATATGGATCGAGGACTTTTGATCGAAAGATCAAAAGTCCGAATCCATTACGGCCGGGCATACTTACGCGAAAGTGCTTTTCACTGAAGAAACGTTTTTGAGTAAGTATGCCTGTTGCGGAGGTCGTACTACTGTGCGGATAAGGGAAAATTCCCTTTTCTCCATTGTAGTGTGATCTCGGAGAAAGAAAATTAAAGTAGGGGGTGTGGAGGAGCACAGCCCCCCACAGGGGGGGTGCAGGGGGGCTTTCCCCCCTGCAAAAACATTAATTTAATGTTTTTTTTTTTGTTTGACACACTTTAACGAAAGCACATTTTTGATGAAAGCGCTTTCGTTAATGTGTGTTCGGTAGGAATTGATTCGGACTTTTGATCTTTCGATCAAAAGTCCTAGATCCATACATATATATATATATATATATATATATATATATATTTATATATATATATATATATATATATATATATATATATATATATATTTAGTCATAATTCATTTAGTTCATTCTGCTGAGCTTCATGTTTCTTCCTTCCAAGTAATTTTATGAGAAATCCATTTTCAGTTTCACATTTTAAGATTGTTGACCAAAATGAAGTGTATCTGAAGTCAAGACTGGCTAGTTCAAATCTCATCAGGAAGTTTTTGACCCATGATGCATCTCCTGGCACAATAATAACAAAGGGTCAGTAACACATTCCTTGCATGGCTTCACACAGCTCTGGACTGCTATCTGCCTGCTGACAGCAATATTCTCGATTTATTCCTTAATAACTACATTTTCCTCTGTGTGAAACAGAGCATACTGTTTATTTCCTTAGCATTAATATTAGTGACTACATTGATTAATGGACACTGTAGCAAAATAAACATCATTCTAGAAATTATAAATCATTTTAATATAAGTTCATACTCAGTCTCTGTAATAGACGGTCCTGGCTCTATTACAAAAACTGACTCTGTTTTCTTGATGCAATTTATAGACCAGGTAATCTGGAAGTTTTAATCAAATGGCCATCGATGTAAGGAAGTACCTCAATTTATATTTGAAGTGAAATTTCAATCAGACTTTACTTTAGATGTGTTCTGATTTTTTTTTTCCATAGGAAATGTAATGTTATGTTCAGTGGGCTAATACAACATAAATTAGGAACAACTTGGACTGTGCTTAAAGCAGTCATTAGTATCAAGATTTAACATTTCATTATTCATCGTTTCAAATCTGCTCTAAAACATTGGAATTGACCCAAGCTTTGAATTTAGGCACCTCTTTTTCTCAGTAGTATAAAATGTTTCTCTGTTCTTTTCTCTGTGGAGCTGAGAGATAGAATGCTTCAAATCCCCCATGTTCGATTAGTGGGTCAGTTACTCGAAAAGCAGGTTGAAGTTGGGAAAGACAAGCAATGTCATTTTTTGCTGGTGTGGTTGCTGTGTGGCAGCCTTGTTAGGGGGTTTCTTTCTGTCAACATTGCCACTCCAGAGGTAAGCAGATAACAGTCCTAGCTAAAGCAATATGAAAGCTGTTGAGATGATGATGCATATTGTTACCTAAACTGAGATTCTGGTAATTCTTGTAAAAATGGATGGGAGTTCACACACTTTTGGGGGGAGCATTTATAGCTCTTGCAGTGATGCAAGTACCTACATCGCCAACAAGATATAGGGATAGGAACTGATGACCCTGTCAAGGGTTGCTCTTGTCCCATAGTGGAGATCAAATGGTCTTTGGAGCAGAACAAACTGCCAAAGGAGCTCTCACCTCAGTGAAGAACACTGGCTTGATGGCCATTCGACATGGTAGATAAAAAGATATAATAAATAATAATAAATAACAAAGTTTCTCCTATCTACTTCACCTGAAACATAGCTTATCTTGTTGCCATCATCTTCATCCTTACATGATTATGTACACTTCAAAAGCTTCTTTAAGGCTATAGCATCTATGCACTTGATTTTTCAGTTCTTCAGAGTAACAAAGTTTTTTACAATTAAAATCTTACATTTTCATTTTTTTTCAGTTTTTTAATCTGTTATTACTAAAAGAAAAAAACTAATTCAGCAAACATATCCATGGCATTATTTGCCTTTTTCTGTAGCTAAGCTGCTTTCAATGAAGTATTAAGTACGTTACCTACCAGAACTGTCCTGTCATAGTATACAGTAAACGCAGACAAACTGAGGTTGCAAATTTCTGTCAAAATGAAACACAATTCACAAACACATATATAGGCAAGTTTCAAAGGTTGGTCCACAGTTGACAAAATGCCCATAGTGTATATATATATATATATATATATATATATATATATATATATATATCTTTATCTATATCTATATCTATATCTATATCTATAGATAGATATTATGTATATCTATCTAGCTGTATATACGTATGCACATACATATCTATATGTATAAATATCTATAAATATCTACATATATATATACATATATGTATATATATATATATATATATATATATATATATATATATATATATATATATATACATATATATATATGTATGGGTCCACTTTTCTTTGTCGAAATTTCATTATTTTGAAAAAGAATAGAGGACCACTTGCAAAAGTGCACTTAAACAAAAAGTGCACTTTCGTGAATAACAATTCAATGAACTGCTAAGAAACACTGCGGTGCCGAAGCACACTACAGTGGGGAAACGCAAATTTACCTGTTTCCCCACTGTAGTGCAATCTTGGAGTTAGTATATTTAAGTAGCGGGGGTGCAGGGGGGCTTTAGCAAAAGTGCACTTTTGTTTAAGTGCACTTTCGCATAAGTGGTCCTCTACTTTTCTTTTTCAAAATAATGAAATTTCGACAAATAAAAGTAGATCCATATAAATATATATATATATATATATATATATATATATATATATATATATATATATATTTATAGGTTTACTATTGAAATGTCACCATGCAATTGTTGCATGGCTATGAAGAATTCGAACAACAGATGTTAAAATGCTTCATATGTGTTCAGGTTACATGAGCGAACATCATATTTGCGAATGGACTGTGCATTCGCAAATATAATGTTTGCTCATGTAACGGGATTGTGGTACAGTGTGGTTAGGGAACTACATCCCTTTCCTCATTGTAGTGTGATCTCGGAGTTGGAATATTAACTTAGGGTGGGTGTGGGGGTGCAGGGGGGCTTGCCCCCCTGCATAAATGGGATGTTAGGTGTAGGGATTAGGTTGTTAATGCTGTAAAATGTTGTTGTCGACATTTTCGGCATTAACAGCTGTTTTTCGACAATAGGGCCATTCGGTTAGTTGTTGTTTCAGTAATACACTTCGGTTAATAGTACCGTTTTATTTTAATTTTCGAGATATTGATAGTAAACGATATATGTGTATATATATATATATATATATATATATATATATATATATATATATATATATATATATATATATATATATATATATATATATATGTATATATATATATAGAATAACAGATATATAGATAGATATAGATACATGCATAGATATATGTACATATGCACATGAGCCATTTATTTGATCTATGACCTAGAATATGTAACACAAAGCATGCAATGTGTTTACCAGTATGTCTGAGACTGTGTTACTGAGGGAGAGTACCAAAGCTCATGAAAATAATTGGGAAGAGGAAGGGGCAATAGAGCTCTCTTAAAAGCCATGAAGAATGGTCCTACCAAAACTAGCTCTAGCTCAGGAGATTCCATCCAACTTGTAGTGTTTGGTGAAGGTATGTACAGAAGTCCAGTTCACTGCTTCAAGAATGGAATTAATGTCCAAACCTTGAAGAAAGCACCAGAAGAAGCAACAGCACTAGAAGAATGAGCTTTAACAGAAAAACCAAGGCTCATACCATGAGAAACATAACAAAAAGAAATAGCCTTAGAAATCCAAGAGGAAATAGTTTGTTTTGAAACAGGCAATCCCAAACACATGAGAAGCTGGGATGAAAAGAAATAAAAAGCTGATCAAATTTCATGATAATCTTGATTTTATCCAAATAAAACATGAGTTGTATATGCACATCCAAAGTGTGTAGTACTTTCTCACTAGGAGATTTCGGAAAAGGGAAAAACTTGGGCAAATGAATGGACTGATTAAGTGACAGCTCATTCACAACCTTGGAAATAAATGAACGATTAGGATGCAAGGACACCTTGTTCTTATAGAAACCCAAAAAAGGAGGAGGAGCCATAAGGGCTTGAAGCTCAGACACTTGTCTAACTGATGTCAAACCTAACAACAAACCAGTCTTCCAAGAGCAATGTTGCAAGGAAGCTGTAGCCACAGCCTCAAAATGAGCCAAAGTCAGTTTCTCCAAAACATAATTAAAAATCCCAAGGAGGAGGAATAGGCTTTCTGGGAGGTCTAATATGTAGGGTGCCTTTGAGGAATTGTATAGCCTCAAACCTATAATCTAAAGTAGGAGATAAAGGCAGAAATGCAGAAATAGCTGACATGTGGGCCTTGACAGAGGAATAGGCCAACTCAACATTGAGAAATTCACACAAATAAGAGAAAACTAGCAGGACATCCACAGTCAATGGATCCAAGTTATGTGAAAGACACCAAACAGAAAACGTCTTGTATTTAGATAAGTAGGATTTCCTAGTATTGGGTTTTCTGGCCTCCTGCAGAACCCTAAGCACATCTTCAGAAAAAAAAGTGTCTGAAAGGAATCAAAATCCCAAAACTTACAGAGTCAGTTGCAGAACCAACAGGTGGGGATGGATAAGAGATCCGTTGTCTTGTGTAAAAAGGTCCATCCTGTGAGTTAACTTGTGATGATTGCCTTTGGTTAAATGCAGCAGAAGAAGGAGCCAAATCTGTTTTGGCCAAAAGGGAGTCACCAGCAAGATTTTGGGTTTGACCTGCTGAATCTTGGACAGGACCTTCAGAATGAGAGGAAGATTGGGGGGATGTATGCATAAAGAAACACCCCCTTCCAAGAAAAATATAGGATGTCCACCTTCCAAACCAGAGGACCTGGGACTCTGGCACAAAATAGAGGAAGTTGTCTATTCAATGGGGAGGCAAATAGATTTACGTGAGGAGTATCCCACTGGTGGACAATATCCAGAAACACATCCCTGTGAAGCATCCATTCATGAGACTGAGTCAAGGACATACTCAGAGTTTCTGCCACATAATTCTGTCTGGCTGAGATGTATACTGCCCGATGAGTGACATGATACTGAACTGCAAGCTTCCAAGCCATAAGAGCTAGCCTGAAAAAAAGATACAATTCCCCCCCCCCCCTTGTTTTTGTACAAACCAGAGGACTGTGGTGTTGTCTGTAAACAGCCTGGGAGGACCCGGAAGGAAAAGAGGATGAAACTCTGAATGGCTAGCAGAAGCACTATCATCCCTTTAATGCTGATGTGCTCCTTTTTTTGCAAAGCTGACCAGAGCCCCCATACCTTCATGGAGCTGAAAGCTACTGCCCAACCTACATCTAAAGCATGTGTGAACAGCTTTTGAGAGTGAAGAGGAGGATGCGGAGGGAGACCTGGGTTCAGGGTCACCTGCTGAATCCACCATTGGAGTTCCTTCTTCAGACAAGGAAGAAGAGGAGCCAAAGCCTCTTGCAGATGTGCATGCTGCAACCAAACTGTTTTCAGGAACCACTGAAACTTTCTCATGTGAACTCTGGCCAGTGGTAACATTGGAATGGTGGATACTATGAATCACAGAAATCTGAGAAACTCCCTGGCTATGACAGATGGTGGAGGGAGAAAAGTCTAGAATAAAGAACCGAGGGACAAAGCCTTTGGAGGTGTGAGAGAAGCTAGCATATGGTCTGTCTGTATCTTGCACCCTATGAAAATATGATCCTGAGAAGGAGTGCGGGATGATTTTGTAAAATTTATGGTGAATCCCAAGATTTGCATAAGGGAAATGGTGACATGTATGCTCTACAGCAAGATCTCTGTGGAAGATGCCTGAATTAGAAGGTTGTCTAAGTAAGGGAACTCTTGGATGCCTTGAAGCCTGTAGAAAGCAGTTATAGGTGTTAGGCATTTGGTGAATACCCTTGAGGAAATAGAAAGGCCAAAGGGCAAGGAAGAGAAATGAAAAGGAAAGGAAGCCACAGAGAAATGCAAACATTTCCTATAAAGTGGATGACAAGGAATGTGAAGTTAGGCATCCTTGATATCCAGTGATGCCATAAAAGCCTGAGAAAATATGAGAGGAAATAAAGTCTGAAGGGACAACATGTGGAAAGAAGGAACCTTCAAGAAGGTGTTGAGGTGTGAGTGGTCTAGAATAGAATTGGTCTCCAGCAACCATCTTTTCTGGGCACTAGAAACATTCTGGAATAAAACCCTCTTCCTCTGTAGTTGGGAGGCACCTCCTTTATTATTTCTTGATTCAAATCCTAAAGGACCTCTGGAAATAAATGCAGCTGTGCCTGAGGAGGCTAAGGAATGCCCATAATTGAAGAAGAGATTTCCAGATCATGAACAAACCATTTTGAATAATGGAAAGAACCCATGTGTCCTGAATAATGTTTATCCAAACTGGAAGAAACAGAGAAAGATGAAGAGAAAGAGGAATAATGCTGTGGCAAGAGTGATAGTCAAAGACTACCTGGCTTATCAGGATAGGACTGCTTCTGGCCAGGAGCAGACTGAGAAGTCTTTGGTGGAAGAGGCCTCCTACCACCCTTTTTAGTCTTAGAGGGAGGAATGCGAACCTGTTTTTGCACAAAAACAGTCACAGAGAGAGAATTTCTGTGAAATTTATGTACTGGTGAGACAAAAATGTGCTTCAAATCCTGCAGCTCCTTACCTTTCTCCTGCAAAGACACAAACAAATCCTCATCAGCAGAACCAAACAAAGCTTTATTATCCAGAGGAGCATCCAGTGACTTAGCTTTAGTGTCATCTGGCAATGGTTGTAGTCTTAACCAGGAATACTTTCTCAAAACAGAGCCTGATGCAGTTGCCCTAAAAGATGCATCTGCCATATTATAACTACACTTAGTTGAATGTCTTGCTACCTGAGAAGAAGCTCCTAATAAGGACAGGGCATTATTTTTCCCTTCTGAATCAGAAAGATCAGACAAAACTTGCATGGCTTGTATAAGAAGAGCCAAAGCATATCTAGTCATATGAGTCTGATTATTAACAGCACTGAAAGCTAGGGTAGCAGAAGTATAGACTTTCTTCCCCAGTCTTAAAACAGTCCTGCTTTCCTTATTAGAAGGGAGAAGTGTAGTAGATGGCAGTAATCTAGAAGATTTTCCAAAGTTACAGAGACCACAGCAGGATCAGCAGATGGACGCCTAAAAAGAAATCTGCTATCCTCTGGCACTTTGCAAAATTGGTTTGGCTTCTTAAGGGCTGGCAGCTGAGAATCTAGAGTTTGGGATGCTGAAA
The DNA here is from genome assembly GCF_019279795.1 of Protopterus annectens. Classification (NCBI taxonomy): domain Eukaryota; kingdom Metazoa; phylum Chordata; order Ceratodontiformes; family Protopteridae; genus Protopterus; species Protopterus annectens. The sequence goes on along the minus strand of NC_056725.1, from coordinate 307,985,724 downwards.
TTAAAGCATCCAATAAGACAGCCAACACATGAGGAACAGCAGAAGGAGAAGGGGACTCCATTTGCAATAGGTCATAGTATCTCTTCTGCATATCACTAACTTGGGAACTATCATATTTGAAAAACTCCCTTATTTTGGAAATAGTTTACCCAAAAGTAATCTCTTCTATGGGTGAAATCAGTACCCTTAGACTCTTCTTCTGGAGAAGCATACACCAGAGGAGAAGGAATCTGGGTAGAGCAGGCTAAGGATTCATCATCTGAAGAAAATTCTTCCTCAGAATAATCCTGTTCCCTAATTCTCTTTTATGGTGAAGATGTCCAAGGCAGATTAGGGACAGAGACACCAGAAGGAGGCTTAACAGCCATAAGGACATTAAATAAGCCTTAGGTAAAACCTTGCCATTCACTTTGTCGATCTCAGGGAAGAGTGTAATCCTTGCTTTTTAGCTTCTTTTTAATGTGCACATCTGTCTTATGAAAGTGGAAGAGCCCGATGTTGGCCTACACTCCAGAACTGTAGTTAGGACTTCCTCCCTAACAAATATTTTTGGGAACTCCTATGGCCTTCTGAAATCATGAGTCTCATTTCTTCCTGAAAATCTGAGGTGGATGTCTGCAGAGCCTCCGAGGACATGCCTGTCATCGGATCCATGGTGACCTCGGAACTGATTTCAGCTGGACCAAGGACCAGACAGATCTCCAGGCCTTCATCAGTCTCTACAGAGAAATGTCCAATGTAGGAGGCACAGCAGAAGAGCCAGACCTAGGATGTTTGGCCTTTCTCTTCACAATTAACTCAGCAGAAGACCCAGATGTACCCTCCATAGCATCTTTTGCTAAGCGCTCAAGATGTTGATTTTCTAGATAAATAGCTAGCGAGGACAGCCAGCTATGCAAAGTCTTAGGCATAAAGGCCTGGCAAATAGAGCAAGTTTTAAGGTCATGGATAGGTCCTAAGCAAAGTAAGCACTAGTCATGACTACCTTTTTGTGGAATCTGTCTTCCAAACTGGCATTTGCCTTTCTTGGATGACATGAAAAATCCTCACAAACAGAGTAGCAAATAACAAGGAGAGAAAAAAAAAAACAATGGGGCACTTATCTGAAATGGCTTGACAGCATAACAAACAACTGAGGCAAGCAGACTGATGATCAAAGATGGCATCCAGATTGGCAGCAGAGAAGTTCTGAGCATAGTACATATGGACATCACATTTATGCCCTATGTATGTGGGGATAATATGTGCAGCATTCCACATACTTGTAAGTAGCAAAAAAAGGATTTGGTATACTGGCCGGATGTCAAGTCAGCCTTGGAAAAGAATCCCTCATGTTATGAATACTGCAACAATAGAACAGAAGTACATCCCAGTAATCCTGCAGAATTAAAACAACTTCATAATGTTCAACAAGAGTGACCTGTCTAACAAAAGTGATAAACTTGTGCCCAGTATATACATGATAAAGTGACAAATGTGTGCCCAGCAGATACACGATAAAGTAACTGATATGTGTGTCTAGCAGATATATGATAAAGTATTCCAGCAGGTGTTTAAAACAGTATGCATACCAAACTGCACTTTGTTAAATATCATCTAATTTATTTGTATAAGTAAGCTACATTGATATAATATTTTCAATAAGCCTAAAACATATGATGCCAGGGGATCATGGATGCCATTTTATCTTTTCTTAGGCGATATGTAGACACATATTGCAAGCGTATCACAGGTATTTTGTTTATTTTTATTTATTTTACATTTGTTGACCAGGTTAGTCCAACTGAGCATTTGGCTCATTTTCAGTGGAGACCCAAGGAGAAAAGCTCCACAGTGAGTTTATAAATGTTACATATGACAGTTAAGAATTTATACTTGCAACTAAACAAACAGTTATAAGATAACGTTTACAATAAATCGTACAGAGAAACACTCAGGTCCAATGTCATCAAGGAATAATGCGTTCATAATTCCTGTTAGGTTATATAAAGTATAAGTACGAAAGAAATAGCAAGGGGATGAGGTGCTTATACAGTGGGACAGATGGGGTAGAAGTTAATTATGATAGACAAGGGAAGGATAGGTGTTTATACAGTGGCATAGAGGGGTAGAAGTTAATTATGATAGACAGGGGAGGGATAGGTGCTTATACAGTGGGAAGTGGGGTATAAGTTAATTATAATAGGCAGGGGAGGGATAGGTGCTTATACAGTGGGACAGAGGGGTAGAAGATAATTATGACAGACAGGGGAGGGATAGGTGCTTATACAGTGGGACAGAGGGGTAGAAGATAATTATGACAGACAGGGGAGGGATAGGTGTTTATACAGTGGGACAGAGGGGTAGAAGTTAAATATGATATACAGGGGGAGGGATAGGTGCTTATACAGTGGGCCAGAGGGGTAGAAGTTAATTATGATAGACAGGGGATGGATAGGTTCTTACACAGTGGGACAGAGGGGTAAAAGTTAATTATGATAGACAGGGGAGGGATAGGTACTTATACAGTGGGACAGAGAGGTAGAAGTTAATTATGATAGACAGGGGAGGGATGAGGTGCTTATACAGTGGGACAGAGGGGTAGAAGTTAATTATGATAGACAGGGGAGGGATGAGGTGCTTATACAGTGGGACAGAGGGGTAGAAGTTAATTATGACAGACAGGGGAGGAGAGGAAAAAGAGGGAGAAGGAATAGAAGGGAAGCATACAGAGGGAGAAAATGGTCAATATAGGAAAGAGAGGGCTGATAGCGGGGGAGGTATTAGAAATAGGGGGTAGGGTAGTTTCAGGGAGGATGACTACAGTGACATCATAGAAGACAAGACGGTCATGTTCAGCTCTTCCTGTGGCTCAAAGCAAGAGTGATTTAGATCAAACTCATACCACCTGCTTTATGATTTGCTACTTGAGCCATGCAATGTCCATATATCGGTGGATGTATCATTCTAGGCTGCTAAGGAATGAGATGGCTATCCTCTATACTGCAGTTATAAAATGTCATAAATAAAAACTACACCCTGTCTGTGATAGCCCTGCCGCTGATGGTATTCTTTAATCAAGGCACTGTGTGGGTGCCCAGAGCATGCTGATACACACTGAAACCATTGATGCAACTTGTGATGGACCACTAGCAGTCGATCCATGGGATGGGAAACAATAGCTGTTGCAACATGACAAACTGTAACTGCACCATACCATCTTAAGGACAGTACTGTTCAAACTATGAGACTCTTGGCACAGTCCAAACAAATTATTATTGGAAAGACACAGCTGTTGGACAACAACAGCCTCATGCCATGTGCCATTCCCTGGCTGTGTTCTCTTGTCATTTTAACCCATGACACTTATGTAACATACATTGCATTTCATGACCCGAACCTTGTCTGTGAGTTTGCGCTTTCCTGCAATGGAACTAGCCATTATACTGGTGATTCTGCTCCTAATATGGTGGTGCCAGAAAAAGACTCTGCCATTTGCAATGATGTAGGCACTGCATTTCTCATTACATTAACATGTTCAGAATTGCAAGATTAGGCAGTATAAGATGGATAATTGTCCAGTAGATGGGTTCCCTCCTTTTCTTCCCACTCCATGTGTTCTCATACGTGACGTATATCACAACACGTCACCCTACACCTGTAAGGAACCCTGAGTGTACATATCTATACATGCAGATTATTCCTGCAGTGCCTCACTGCCTGGTCCTTCAACAACAGAGTATAAATCGGCAGCAGACATAGCATCATAAATCACATAGGTGGCAAAATAGTCAAATACATAGCTGTTGGGTTCAGGCTCTTAATTATCACAGGACCCTTCAGTGTCCTGTTGTGTAGCTACAAATGCAGACATGGAACCTATAGAAAAAATGGTTTTAGATGATTAGCAATAGTGGCCCACCAATACAAAATAAGGAACATATACTTGTAACAGTTTGGTGCTGCCTGAATGTAAATTATTGTACAGTGTTTTCTTGTCTTGCTGAAAGGTAAACAACATAGCCCATGGACACCTGGTAAAAATCTGAAATATACAGGGAATCATGCAACACAAAGTAGTACTATATAAAAGATTCACTAACCTACTCTCAAAGGAGCATCAGGACCAGTGCCTCTAGAAATGCTGGCAATAGATGCTTCATAACACAGTGAAAGTAATAGCTTGTCAACTGCTGTTGTCTGCATTCTCAGTGTTGGTGTCACCTTACTCTCCTGCAGCAAGCAGACATTTTGGGCTCATCTCTGTTCGTGGTATTTGCTGTTGTTAATATGACAATAACATTCACTAATCAGCCATGACTACCAGCAATGTTGGCATCCATCGCTATATCTCTGCCCCATTTCCTATACAAGTTCATTGTTATCCCCCACATTAATCAGGACACCACCTGCTCTCATGTCTTGGTTAGCTATCTAGTAAAGCTTGCCTTCCTATTTTGGCTACTTATTGCAGATAATATTAGATTAAAAAATAAAGATCACAGAAGGACTTTACTGTGATTTGCCAATACAGACCTAATATGATGACTCTTGCTACACATAATGTTTAGTAAGAAAAGATACCGTTCTCATATGTGATACCAAATATTGCAACATACCATACATGTTAATGGTATACACATGCATTAAGATTACTAGCAAATAAATAAAATACAGGGTTATACAAACTACCTTATATCTCATAACCATACATCAACAAAAATAAATGTGAGCAGCAGCACTTGTCCCAACCCACCTTGAGACATAAAACACACCAATTCTACACCTGCGATTCAAAAGTGAATAACCAACATGGAATACAACAGAAAAAGATAACATATGAATTACCATTTTGTTGGCAGTGTTAAAAGAATACTCACCATCATATGTTCCTGAGTACAAGTGGTGTTACATTCCTCACTTACTTTAACCACCTTTTAACTCTAAGGCAGCATACTACTGCTCACCTGACAACTGAAAAAAAACCACACCCCTTTAGTAATTAAAAAGGGGGATCACAAGATGGTTTCTGTCTGAAACCATCTTACTCCACCTGCATAATGAGACATCTTACTACCAGGACTGGGAGAGAAGAATTAAAACCAAAACCCACCCCCAAAAGTTGTAATCCTCACTTGCTTCATACTAAAACCCCTAAATCTCCTCCTTTGCCTGCATCACTCTCTTTTCTAACACCTTCCATGTTTATTAACCCCCTCCTAACCATTTCCCAATACTCCTACATTTCACATTCTACTGTAATCTATGCATCAAATTCCCCATCTTTCTCTCCCTCTCCTCCCAGCTCTTCACCCCCTACTCTTCCTCTAACTAACATGCGGTGTCTCCAGACAAATAAGTCAAAACACAAACCACATTTTTCCAAACCCACCTCAAGATAGCCAACGTGGAATACAACAGAAAAAACATAACATAGCAATTACCATTTTGATAGCAGTATTAAGAAATATTCTCCGCCATATATTCCTCAATACAAGCAGCATTACATTCCTCTGCTCACTTTAACCACCTTTTAACTCTGAAGTAGCATACCACCACTCACCTCACAACTGATCAAACCACATTCCTTTAGTAATTAAAAAGGGGGGAAGGACAGAAGAGGGGTTCAAGCTGAAACCTCTCTAACTCCACCCACCATTCTGTCACAACAGTCTGTTTCCCCCTCATCTCACAACATTTTCACCAGATCTTGCAAAAGTAAAACCATATGCACATTGAAGAGATCCATTTCTAAATCGCTGAAATGAACCCAGTCTCTCCAATACCAAACTGGATCTCTGTCATCTCTGATACCAAACTGGATCCCTGTCATCCCTATGCCCAATCACAAACAAACATGCAGCATCTAATGTTCTGGAAACTCTGATTAACAAAGCACCCAGCTCTTTCCAAACACAAAAACATATGAACTTGCCCCCAAACCAACCATGGCCCAATTTCTGACAACACTATTATCATTCCTTGATATTTCTGTATTAACCTCACCGGGTACCCAACAATCCAGGCTAGTGCCCTTCTCTTAGGAACCCACCTCAAGTCATTGCCCCCTTAAGTGAATTACTAAAATGCAAGGAAATCCCAATGCTGTCTGCATTAGCTCAAACTTATCCATCATATGCTGCCACCTCAGACGTCTAAATCCATGCCATGACATTCTTCACCTACCTTCCAGTAAACCCAACGTGCTTCCTCCATTTCTTATTCCTGCTCTCCTTGTTGCCAAAAACACAAATGAATGCCCCAGAATGACAGCATTTCCTCCTGCAAAACAAATGACAATTAAGCTATTAACTAAAGCATTCTTATAGAATCCAAATATGCTCTAGAAGCCCAAGCCCTGCTCTTCTGATTACTTCAAATGATTTCCCTTTTATGCTAAGTCAGACATCCCCAATCTGAAAAGAATGCACAGGAAGCATGCTTCCCACAATACATTGGCTAGCTGAAGCATTTTTCAACATTTTAATAAACTGCCCAGCCACAACCACCTTACCTCAAGCTGACTGAAACACAAAATCACTTGACATTTCTCCATGCAACCACTATAAATGGTTACCCCAAGCTGCTTGACACAACAACACTTCCCTGTCTCAAGCCAGCAATACCTGAGGACCCCTTCCTACTTCATTCATCTTTGAATAACATAACCAGTCAACACCGCTGAGTCCATAATACATACATCCTAAGAATTTTCCTACTGTAAAAGCTCACATCTACATAAACACCATCAATGCTACCCAGACTGTGTAGTCTAAACTGCTGCCAGACTAAAAAGACAAACCTGGCAGCAACACTGTAAGAATTTGCTTCATCAAAGAAAACATTGTCTTTCCAGCCACTGACCATTTTCCAACCTTTCAACATCCTTCTCACCCCAATCATTTTTATTTCACATCTTCCAAACCTGCTATCCTTGCTACTGCACTGAGTGCTGCCAAATAGACCTTAGCAGACCTGATGGTCTTATAATAACTAACATAATACATAACTAAAATCACTGACCACTGTCTCTCTTTCTCTCTCTGCCAATTGACCAACGAATGTTGAAAATTAATCCAATGCAGAATTATAGAATTTCAGGTGGAACCCACTCAAGAATGCTGGATTAACCAACTTGCTACAGATTTCCAAAGTTCCACACCTCGTCTGTCAATGCAACTTGTCCTACTTTTGCTTCTGGTGCCAAAGAATGAAACGAGGAAAGGCTGTCAGGTATGTGATTAATCTTACCAAACACATGCATAGCTGAAAAAGATAATTTAATTTCCAGACACTATAAGATCAATGTGCACCACCTCCATGTAATTGGAGAAAAATGTCCCCCTTCTATTTTTCAACCTATCTTCCCAAAGCAATGAAGTTGTTCAAATTGGCATGAGCTCTTAAACTTCCACATCGTTCCTTCACTCAAATAACCAACAATCAGGCCAACTTGCCTCAAACCATTCACCATCAAAATAAGCTCCCATACCATGCACAGCAACTGTATCCATAATAGAAACAACAGGACTCAACATGCATCACCCAATATCTCTGCCAAAAAGAGACACCATTAAAACCAGCTAGAAAAAACAGACCCTAAACCCAAAACCTCCTTAACCACTTTGTGCTTGTTCTTGCCAACTCTCAGCAAGTTAGCAACTGATCTGCAAAAATTTCCACCTGGCCCAATTGCTGTACAAGCAAAATTTAACAGACCAAGTATCTCCATCAATTCCTTAATCCTGATCTTCTGTCTAACCTTAATTTGTTGTATCTTAGCCTTCAATTTCAGCAATTTGTCTTGTGGAAAACAAAACAATGCCTATTCTGCATCCAATGTCAACCCTAAGAAGTCCAAAACTGTGTTTAGACCCTCTTGCTTCTCATGCACTAACTTCATGTACATAGTTGTAAAATGAAGCAAACCCGACTAAGATCCCTCTCATCTTTCACCTATGAGCAAAAAATCATCTAAGTAATGAACCACCCTTTGGTTGATCACCCTCTGTTTCCAAATACATTGTAGACTGAAATGAATTTCTCAAATGTAGAACATGTAATGGCACAGCCCATATGTATGGCCATTTTAAAATAATACCTCCCATTCATACACTTGCCAGCAATGTCTAATCAACCTGCCTAATGGTCAGCAGTCAAAAAGCAGCTTTGATATCATGCTTTGAAAAGCCACGGCACTCCAAAACCTCTAATAATCCCAACTGCATCATCTGTTGATGCATATTTCATTTGTATAACAGGTTTGCAGATGTAATTATTAACCAGTTCACCTTCAAGAAAAGATAAATGATGAATCAACCTGAGCTCACTGGGCTTCTTTTAGGGCACTAAATCAAAAGGTGAGACTGGAACATTTTCACAGGGTGGCTCCTCAATTGGGCGTAACACTCTCCCTGATTCCACCTCTTTAGCTGTCAGTTTCTTACAATGTCTTCTTTCCTTTTGACAGATGTTAAATTTCTACACACCAAATAACTCCCCCTACTGAAGTCTTGGCTAAACACCTCAGAAATCCTTCCATAAACTGTGTTTCCAGAAACTCTTCAAGAAACACATTTAAAACTAATACATTAGTGGGTGAATGAGGATATCTATCAACTTGTTGCCCCCCAAAAAGACAACAGTATCCTCTGCCCTCAAAAATCACCCCTACCCCAAAAATGTTGCGGACCAAAAGCTACATAGTTCGAAGCTGAGGGGAGCACCTGGCCATGCAAGGCTACAGTGCCTTCCACATGTTCAGACATCAAAATGAGCATGAATGGACCAAAGGTGGAGGTGTATCCATCTTCATTAAAGCTAAGTAAACCTCGAGACTGGTCAGACAGTATGAATCTCTCAAACTACTCCATGTCCAATTAACTATAGGCTAAACACCCTACCACATCATTGCTAGCCATAGGTCACCTACCATGTGCCAAGAAAAGTACACTTCTTACCTCTTCTTAGTTGAGCCACACACCATGCAGCCAAAAACCTTGGTATTGGGAGATTTCAACTATCCTTCCATTGACTGTGTGACATACACAAGCACAAACATGCTTGCCCAAAGTTTCCTTGACTTTGTCAACACAAATGCTCTGGAACAGATAGTCTTCTCCCCAACAAGGGAGTCAAATGTCCTTGTTATAGTAGTCACCAACATGGGGGGGGGTCACTGCACTCCCCCGTATGATGGCCTCACTGGTAAGGTTGGACCATAAATCAGTCTCAATCAATGTAATTATTGGACCTGACACCCCCACAGGAACAAAAAAAAATAGTAAAATTTACCAAAGCAAACTGCAGCCTACTAAGTGATGATATAAAAAGTTTCAAATCTCCCACAATAACAGACAAAAATTATTCCTATGGAGAGGTGCACACAAATGCCCTGTATACACACTTGAGCAACTGTACTGACTAGGCTGTACCTGACCAAATCAAAACCAGGTCAAACAAGCCACCCTAGTGAACCTCAAGTATAAACAGGTTATATAAAAAGAGAAAGAAAGAAAGTGATGTCTAAGAGTAAGACAGAGCTGAATCAGCAGGGGAGTAATTCTTTCCACAGCTTGAACAAGCAAATCAGAAATCTTGTCAAGTCCTCCAAATCTAATTATGAAGCTAAAATAGCATCTATAGCTAAGGATGATCACAAGGTATTTTTAACTATGCCCCAAAGCTAAAAGGGAATACCCAGCTATGTGCTGAACTGGTAGTAGATGGTATCACTCATACTACACCAGAGGAAATTGCCAACTTGTTAGCTGACAGATTTGGAGCAAACATTACCCCCTTGTTTCCACCAGTCATACCCCAAAGCATAACTGACATCAGTTCGCTGCCTATCCTCTCCAGAGATTTGGTCATATCCATGCTCTTCTAAGGCCATAAATATGCCTCAGTATGGGACAGATAACATCCCAAGATGTGCAATAAGCAATCAAAATCAAGACCTAGCATTCCTACTTGGTACCTTCCTTAACCACAGCCTCAGAACTGTTTTTTTACAGCAAAATAAAGAACAGCATCAGTAATCCCCTTACACAAAGGGGGGGCCATCAACTGACCTCAGGAATTATAGACCCATAGGTTTAACCAGCCTCATCTTCAAGACCATGGAAAGAATCATCATGGAACTTATCAACAAAGACATTGGAGACCTTCAAACTCTAGAACCAATCTAGTTTGGGTTTGTTAAGAGAAATCATGCTTTTTAAACCTGGTAGACTTCTTTAAGAAAGTCACCAAAGCCCTGGATGAAGTAAAGACAGTGCAAATCATGTACCTTGACCTAGCCAAGGCTTTTGACACAACCCCATACTCAGGGATTATTGATAAACTCTTCCAGCTGGAGATTAACCCTTACGTCACTAGATGAGCAGCAAACTGGCTCTCCAACAGAAAACATGCTGTAAGATTTGGTGACTCCACCTCTACCAGTAGTCCAGTCACTGGTGGTGTACCTCAAGGATCTGTGCTGGGGCCTTTACTGTTTGGAATCTATTTCTCGGAAGTTCAAGGTAAAGTAGACAGCCTTTGGCTTGCCAAGTTAACTGAAGATTACAATTTGGGTGCAATCATTGAGTCCCCCAACAATGTTAACATATTACAGAAGGGGCTAATTCAAAAAAAATGTTTGGTGCCAAATCCACAAACTAAAAGTAAATGGATATTCTCTTCTGCAAAATGGAATTCACTATTAATTACAATATTGACAACAACCCCCCTCCCCCATGTTCAAACCGAGTGGTGTGAGATTTAAGAACACAAGTTCATAGGAATCTGAACTTCGACTACCAAGTTTTCTCAGTGGTGATGAAAGCCTTCAATGTTGCACATCTCAGAAGTAAGAGCATCACATCTAGGTCTAGGGATGTTATGACTCCATTATATGCATGTACCTCATGAGACACCTGCAGCAACTGTATAGGTCCCAGAGATTTCTCACCAAGAAAATACAGAGCATTGAAACGATGACCTACATGGATAGACATAAGGTCCTGTCACTGTACACTGCATCTTATAGGTTGCTGAGAGGTGACTTCTGCTGTCTCTAACCCTGCCCTAATGGAAATGCTGCACATCAGCAAGTCAAATTACACAAGACTCACTCACTCTAGGGATCATAACCTAACCTGTGACATAAACAAAACATGATGGAGAGACATATATATCTCTCAGAGATTGCCACTCCTCTTGAATAAACATCCAGTTCATGTGAAACAGAGCTCCTCCCTGACCCTATTGAAACACAACCTAGACAAATTGGATGGATGACCACAGATTTACCCTGGGGGTGATACCCATGTCCCTCATGGACAGGGGTAGTTGGTGTTGATTATAGACTGGCTGTGTAAATATCATCCATCTAACCAACTGGGGAAAGTCTGGATTTACATGGCCAGGCCTGTAAGGACTCTATGGCTGTTAGACTATTTGCCTCCCATGATCCTATGAACCTATTATCTTGCACCCCTGTTAATGCTTGGTCCACCTACTCATCCTTACACCAACATTTTGCTGCTGCATGGAATCCCCCACAAGTAGAACAAACATGGGCAAAATGACATGACATGCCAGCCAGGAGCACCTGTCCCAGTTAAAGGACCATCGAGTCCCTGGCTTATCATTCAGCTTCCTCCCAAACCATCCCCGAATGCCTGACCTGTCCAATGTAGTTGCCAGCCAAATATATCTATGCCTTATCTCCCATCTCAAAGACATATCAACAGCTTTCCTCTTATGGAATCATTGAATATACCACAACCAGGCATTACAAGCATGCAACCACTGTGTCTCACAAATGGTGAGAAAAAATATGAGCAACACTAAAGCCTGTAATGCATTCTTCTCTAAATCATCTGGCATATAGTATACAAAACCCAGGATCAGGCCCTAAAACTAGCTTGTCTCCTGATTAGCACCACTAAAGCAGACAACAAATCTTCTATGTCATCCACCTCCACCTCAACCAACATCTGCACTCTATTTGCATCAATCTAATCAAACATGTTCATAGGTTCATAGGTTCATAGGTAGGTACTAGGCTATCAGCCCAAGAGCCTATGTAAGCCTAGCCTGCAAGGTTCCATAGCTTACTCCACCCAAGGAAGTTATTTTCCTGTGCTACTGTCCAGCAGAGACACAGATGTGATCCCCGGGTGTATTTCCTATTTCCCACCCACTCATCAAGATTTTTCTTGAAGAGTGCTAATGAAGAACTTTGCTTGACATAGATGGGTAGCTTGTTCCAGAATATAGGAAGTCTCTGGGACAGGAATCTATCCCTCCAGCATGTCCAGTTTATTGTGGTTCATAGGTTCATAGGTTTATACTAGGCTATCTGCCCTAAGGCATTTATAAGCCTAGCCCAAAGTTTTGTGGCTTACGCCACCCCTTATGTTAAAAAATACTGTGCCCATTAGTTTGTTGTGCCTCTGCCCAGCAGTGACACAGAGGTGATTCCTGGGGTAAACCTACGATCTCCCATCCAAGGTTTAGGTCCCCAGAGTGTGTAGCTCGGAGGGATTGGGATTTCTTTAGGTGTAGCATGTCCAACAGCTCTGGGTTTGACATAGCTTTATATGTTAGGCAGAGATCACCTTGGAGTAGGCGATATGCTACGGAGTAAAGCTGGAGTTTTTTGAGGCGGTCAGTGTAGGGCATTTGTTTGAGGCCAGTAATCCTCTTTGTGAGGTACTTCTGTGGTCTTTCCAGCTGCTGCAGATGTCTTGTGAGGTACATTCCAAAAGTGGTGTTGTACTCTATAATGGGTCTTATGAGTGATGAGTAGAGAGGAACAATGACCTCTTTCTTCTGGATGAGAACCCTTTTATGATGAGGTGTGCCACATAGAAGGACTTCCTGACTACTATGGCGATGTGATTATCAAAGGAGAGACTACTGTCCACCTGGGTCCCAAGGTCTCTTATCACGCATTCGGTTTTAAGTAGATTGCTGCCTATGTGGTAGTTCATGGGTACAGAGTTTTTACCAAAGGGGATGACGCTGCACTTTTTGGCATTGAGCTTGAGGCCATGGCTCTGACACCAGGCATCTGTCTCAGTGAGACCCTTATGTAGGATGTCCACATCATTTGAGGACTTGACTATGGCTCCTAGTTTGCAGTCATCTGCAAACTTCATTAGCCAGAGGCCTTCTGAGTTAGCCTATGCTTTAGAGAAGTAGATACCAAACAGGAGAGGTCCCAGGACCGAACCCTGTGGTACTCCACTTGTCACTGCTTTGAGGTCATATTTGGAGTCTGCAACTTTTACAGTGTGGTTTCTGTCAGTGAGCCATTTGGCAACCCATCTTGTGACGTAGGGATTTATACCTAGTTTAGTGAGTTTAGCTATAATTCCAGAATGGGGGATGGTGTCGAAAGCCTTGGCAAGGTCAAGATAGGCTGTGTGAACCACCTTACCCTCATCCACGGCTTTGGTGACTGCCTCAAGGAAGTCGATCAGGTTCAGGAGGCATGATCTGCCTTTCACAAACCCAAACTGGGTGGGATCCACAGTTTAGAGGTTACCAATGTCTTTGTTTATGAGTTCCATGATGATACGTTCCATGGCCTTGCAGACCAGGCTCGTCAGGCTAATAGGTCGATAGTTCCCAGGATCAGTGGTGGCTCCCCCTTTGTAGAGTGGGATAACTGTTGCTGTGTGCCATTCAGTGGGCACAAAGCCTGATGCGAGGCTATTATTGAACATGTTAGTGTATTCTGGTCTCTAAGTCTTCTCCTTAACAACCAGGTTATTGTGTGGGGTATTAAAGAATTCCCAACCCACAGCCAGAAAAGACTGAGTAGTCAACCAATCCCCTGGTATGAGCCTAGCTGCCATTCAGTCACTTGCACAACTTGACATACCTACCTACCTATCTCTTCAACTTCTGCATTCAAAGTAACTACTCAAACATCTGAGCCTCTCCCTTCCATCTGGCTCCTATCATCCTTCACCGATTCCTCCAATCTGAACACTTCCTGTAATCCCCTACCCTACCCCTTATCCTCTGTCACTAGCTCACCCTCCATAGACACACCATTACCTGTAGATGGCTGGGGCTCCACTGCTAAAGCTCTGCTGGCTCCATTCCTAGCTGCCCCTGTAGCTTTCCTGACACATTATATTAAAGAGTTGCCCAGCTGTTGCTCCACCTCCTTATGCTACCTGTGGATTCTGGTGTGACAGGCTGTCAAAGGGGTTGGTGCTGCCTCAGCCTCCATGAACAACTCCTTGACTTGAGACACTATTTGCATTCATCACTGCCTTAAGCACCATTATGTTTGATTTGCAATCTATATTTTTTCAATTTCAAAAAAAAAAAATCAGTAAGCTACCTAAACATCACTGCTCATCTTTATTGCAGTGATGCTGCATGACATCAGATGCATTAGACACTTATATTACAGTTTGCAGACTGCCTAAATATTCTTTGTATATCCATGCTGCATCCAGGTTGTGTGACCCCATGGGCTCTTATATTTTGAATTATAAGTGTGATATTATTTGTCAAAACCATAGATAGACAGTTATGCCTGTTATGTTGTAAAATACATACCGTGTAGTCGGGTTCCTATTAAATCATTGAACACTTAACTTAGCGAAAGCTGTTTAATCGACCCTTTTTATTCGAAATGGTGAAATCCAGAAAGCAAGGAACAGTGATTTTTTTCCCAGGGAAAAAAATCACTGGGCCATTTTCAGAACTTTGCCATTTCCTCCAGTGTGATGTAATCTCAGAATTGGCATATTTAAGTGCTGGGGCACTGTGTTTTTTTTTTTTTTTTTTTTTTAACAGAGCAGCATTTTTTTCCCCCTGGGGTGCCATTTGGAAGGGTAGCCACTGACATTTAAGGAAGGGACATGGCATTTTGGACTTCTTAGGATGACTCACTTGATGTTTTGTCTGCCATTAGAACCATGCTTGCAAGCCAGACCACATATTTTACTCTTGATTTCCATGGCATGGTTGCAATGGATAGCCCTGTTATGTCTGAATGTCAAAATTACAGATACATACAGTAAGAAATAAGTGTAGAAGTTCATGAACAACTGAAATATGATAATCTTAATATAATTCAAAGATGAGAATTGAAAGGATAAATTAGGAAGTTCACACTTGAAGTAGAATTTGTGAATACTTGCATGTGCAACAAATAGAGAAGAACATGGTGTGTGTCAGTCAGGAAACAGCAGTCCTCATCTTTGCTGGCTTTAAAGCAAGGGTTAGCAGAAGCTGATGCTAATGACCATATAATGAGCCAAGCAGCATACTAATGAAGGAAAAAAAAACAGATGGTGGAGCAATTCATAATTGCACATGACACGAGCAAACATGCCACTCCCAATTTAGCTGTGAATTCAGCTATATGCTCACATTCAGCCACAGGAACACTTTGAATTATGTTACTAATTGCCACAGCCATTGTAAACCTACATCTGCAAGGGGCTTGGATAGAAGATGCAGCTGATGATATTGACAGACTTTACTCGAACATGTAGTGTTTTCAGACCAGGTTTATACTTCCATAGTATTCATGAAATAAAAATAATGGACTGCTATATGGTGGACAGGGACAACATACAGCAAATAATGTATCCCAGTGGGAATCATGGAAAACCCATCCCAATGGATAAAAATGTATGTGAATCTTTATGTATTTCAGCTACACAAGTATCTTAATAACCTACAAGGGACACAGTGGGGTTTTCATAGCCATTGCCTCAAGAATTATCCTCTCCATCAGTTTCTCAACGTAATGTTGCAACATGTGGGTGAGTATACGTGGCCTCCACATACCCCAGAAGAAAGACTCAACTTTATGCATGACTTTTACGCTATACCTGATTTCCTTGAGGCACCAGGCGCCACTGATTGCAACCATATTGAAACAAAGGTCCAATTTGGTAATCTGTGAAGAAGATATATGAACCACAAATGTTACTACTCCATTAAGTGACAGGTGGTGTGCAATATACTAGATATTATCTACAAGGTGTGTGTGTGTGTGTGTGTGTGTGTGTGTGTGTGTGTGTGTGTGTGCGTGTGTGCGTGTGTGCGTGTGTGCATGTGTGTGTGTGTGTGTGTGTGTGTGTGTGTGTGTGTGTGTGTGTGTGTGCGTGTGTGTGTGTGCAGGCCACCAAGACAGTTTCCACAACTTCCACATATGGCACAAAAGTGACCACTACCAAAGCCATGCAAGGGGTGACTTTCCACTGGGACATCTAGTAGAAGTGCTTGATATGCCCTAGAACTGTGGATCATGTCTCCAATAAGAAATCCACACAAACCCACAGAGCAAGATTACAATAATACTCATGCACAAAGCAGAAAAATCACAGAATGTGTGTTTGGGTAGCTCATGTCAACTTCTGCTGTCTAGATACATTTGGAGGTGCCCTGCAATATGACCCTCCCACTGTGCCAAAATACTGACTGTGTGTGGCATTTTACATAGCATTATCAGTGTAATATTATACTTAGACAACAGTTACAGCAGGGTGGTCTAGTGCATAAACTGCAGCTAGCAGCAAGACAGGCAGTAGCAGCTAATACAGACAAGGAGTCAGAGAATTAGCCAGCAGCAGGGGATGACCATGCAGAGGCAGGTAGAGTATGTTATGGATCCAGCTAAGAGTCAGCAAAGTGCACATAACTCACCACATAAATAACATATGAGCTCAGAAAAAAAATGCAGTAATATTGATGTGTGCAAACAATCCTGACTGTGCTTACCCATGCATGGCCTGGCTATGGAAGTATCAGACATATGTCCAAGCCTAGTTTGCTCTCAACAACCGTAGCACTGATCCATGATCAAGTTTTATTGAAGAGATATGACAGTGCCTAAACAGAGTAAGCAGACAGTAGACTGATGATACATGTACAGGAAACAATCACCAGATAAACTGATATACCCATCAAATGCAGATGTGATGCCCCACTGCTGGACCAGTAATGAAGGAATCTCAGTCCTCACCACTATACCAGTGGGGAATGTACATTCAGAGGATGACAGGTACACACACAGTATTACCAGATGCAGCTCTCTCCATCAAGAGCAATTTCCCTTAAGAGCACACAGAGACCACAGTCAGCCTGGGCCTGGTTTCTCCCTCTTTCTTCAGATCCTCAATAAGACTCCCCACTGGCACAGCTATAGAGTTGATATCTTAGCTGAGTGACCAAGCCAAGACTTCCAGCACCCTCTCTGTCCAACCAGTGCTTTGTGTCCCTGCACAAGTAGCTGGCATACACACTCATTGAGGTTTGAGTTGCACACACACACACACACACACACACACACACACACACACACACACACACACACACACACACACACACACACAAACACACATACACACACACACACACACACACACACACACACACACACACACACACACACACACACACACACACACACACCCTGAGAAGGACTGGCACAGGTTTACTAGCTATGCCCCCTTCTGCCCAGACTATAAGGTAGTTTTCCCTGCCATCAGTCACTCCTTATCAGCTACATTAAGACCTTTAACAAAGGGTGTCCAATCTTTCTGTGTAATGTTACTGTTAATACAAATGGTAGTTTGACCAAGAGCAAGGCTATTAGGAGTGGCCTACACAATGTCACCAAATAAATATGCAAGTACTCTCAGAGCTTAAATATGTCTAGACAGACCAGCCACAATGAAAGGTTTAAATATATTTTATAATAAATAATAAAAGAACAATACATACTCAGTATATACTTACAGTTACATCAGAGTTCAAATTCACATGAAATATTTAAAACAACATTGCAGGACAGTCTCAAATAAATAAAGAAAAACATCTATGCTAAGCTTTGTTATATTCCTGGCTGTATCTAAGAGAATTACTGTACCCTAATTACTTACTTCAGAGCAAGCAAGGCAGATGTGGTGAGTGGATCTTAATGTTGTTAGGTCAAAGACAAAAATACAGAATACAGTTTCTCACTAGGAGACTTCCCAAATTAATATCTCAAATATTACTGCTGGGATTGCTTGCAAAATGACATAATTTCTTGTCATCTGACTCTATCCCATGTGAAAACCCCCACTGATGCAGTTGGCAGCATATAGCATCTAACTGTGAAAATGCATAGACAAGGACTTTTCTTAGATGTATGGCATCTCCTTCAAGTCATAAAACAATAAAACACGTCCAAAACAATACAGAAAACTTCTAGTTTTATACATTTTGTCTGAGACTGTACTGAAACTGAAAGATAACATCCTTTTATTATATAGCCATAAGGTAATTTCAACTATTTTTCTGAAGTTAACCTCTTGTGTTCCAGTTTCCATTGTTAAAATATATACATCTAAACAGTTACAATAGTGCAGGTACATTTCTGTTCTAATCCAGTAGGGCATGCTGTGGTTGCATCTTTAAACAACACTTTGTAAAATACCTCTTCAGTAGGCACTCAGGAAGCAATCCAACTCCAATAAAGCACTTTTATTCAGCTACATGAAGTAAAAAGACATCCACATAAATGTTTCACTTATAAATGCATTTGCGCCCTCTCCTGACTTCATTAGATAACATAATTCATGAAATCAAAGCTGTTTTTATACTTGCTTTAATTAAACCATCAACCAATAGCATATTACATTCAATAAACCATTCCTTTACTAAATAACATTTACTATCTTATTTATTTATTATTTTATTTATTGGCATTTGTTAACCGGGTAAGTCCAGCTGGGTTTGTGGCCCATTTTCAGTGGAGACCCAAGGAGAATAGCTCCAAGAATAAAAATACAATTTAAGAATAAACAGTTTAAAAATAAATGCAAGGACAGTTTTACAATTCCATAAGTAATAGCTAACATATGGAGATATTACAGAGAAAAAAAAATACTTAAGTCAAGGAAAAATTAATTCTAATACTGTAGAGTACCGATATGTACAAAAAAAAATTAATAAACAATTTGGGCAGAATATATTTAGACCTACCATCTGTAATAATTGACATATGTAGATATGAGACACACTAATTCTAGTACTGTAAATACCTGAAATATATACAATATGTACAACAGAGAAATATTCAACAGATATGTTTAGACAAACATTGTGCTAGTAGGCATACACTAAACTGAAGAGAGCCTGTATGGAAGGAAAGAAATGAAGGAGTAGGAATTAAGTTAAGTTGGGGTTTGACAGGGGCATTTTTGGAGTTAAGTAAATGAAGTTTAAGTGTCTCCTTGAAGTGAGATGGGTGTACAATGCTACAAATATATCTAGGACGTTTGTTCCAAACTTGGGCCATAGAGTACTTGTAAAGGAGTTTACCTACTGCTTTTTTGGGATAGTATATTTGTAGTAGTTGCTGATTTAATGTCCTAAGGGTACGGGGTGGAGAGTACTTAGTAATGAAGGAATACAGAGCAGAACATGCTAGAGGTTTATGGACTATAGTGTGTAACATTTGCAGTTGGGCTAGTAACGATAGATGTGGGAATTCAAGCCATTTGAGAGAGTTTAGAGATAGGCAGTGATGAGTATTAAAGGGAGAGTTAGTAATAAATCAAGCTATCTTATGAAAAGTCTGCTGGAGTTTGTTTAAGATATTAGTTTGAATATGGGTGAGCACGGGAGCAGCATAGAGAAGGGAGGGGAGGAGAAGGGCTTGAGGTAGGGTGAGTTTGGAATTAGTTGTTAAGAATTTTCTTATGGCGATATAGTAAACCAAGCTTTTGGTTTGTCTTTTTTATACATTGCAGAATGTGTAAGTTAAATTTGAGTTCATCATCAATGATGACCCCTAGGAGTTTAGTGTGGGATTCTGGTTGAATAATAGTGTTATTTGAGGATGTAATAGCAAAGGAAGATTTATGGTGGGATAATAATTGAGAAAGAAATAGTAGGAGTTTGGTCTTTTTTGGGATAAGCATGAGGAGATTGCTAGATAACCAGTGTTCAGTAGCTAGGAATACCTGTTGTGTGAGATCTTGGAGTATGGAGATGTTATTTGAGGTAGTAATGAACGTAGAATTGTCCGCATATTGGATGAGGGAAGATGTATTGCAAGCTGTATGAAGATCATTGGTGAAAATATTAAAGAGAAGGGGTCCTAGGATGGAGGCTTGTGTGACCCCTGTTGGGACAGATAGGAAAGGAGAGGAAGAGGAGAGCCATTTTACTGATTGTTGCCTGCAGGATAAGTAACTAGAGAACCAGGCAAGGGAGGAGGAACTCATATTGAGGTTTGCAAGTTTGGATAGTAGGAGAGGGTGGGAGACTGTATCAAAAGCTTTAGATAAGTCAAGGAAGAGACAAAATACCAGTTTATTATCAAGGGCTTCAGCAATTGTATGACTGAAAGATAGGAGGACAGTAGTTGTGCTGTGTTTAGGATGGAAGCCATGCTGGATTGGAGTTAGGAGGTCATGTTCAAGAAGGTAGTTGAGAGTGGATGCATTTTTCAAGAATCTTGGAGAGAGGGGATAAGATGGCAATAGGTCTGTAGTTAGAGGGGTCAGTTGAGTTTCCACCTTTATGCAAAGGAATTGTGTAAAAATATCTCCATGATATAGGGACAGTAGCCTCATGTTTAGATCTTTTTATAAGTATGGATACTGGGAAGGCAATAGAATCAGCAGCAAGTTTAAGGAAAGAAGGAGGTAGGTTATCAGTGGAGGGAGAGCAGTGTTTGAGTTTCAGGAGAAGTGATCTGATGTAGGAAGTGAAAAAGGGTGAAAGAAAAAGGTGAGTTTTTGGATGGTTTGGGAGGGTTTGGCAGAGGAGTAGAATTGCTGGTGGGAGCCATGTGCTATTTAATAGTATCAATGAAGTGCTTATTGAGTAGAACAGCTGTTAAGGGTGTCTAGGAAAATATTATTAAATCTATGTATGGCATAATTTAGAGGGATATGTTTGAGGATGGACCAGTCTATGGAAGGTAAAATAGAGTTAAATTGGACAAGATCGAAGTTAGAGAGTTTGCGGCAGACTCTATAGATGTGGGATTTGGGAAGTTGGGAGGGGACACAAAGGACAGACATGGGAAGGTGGTTGCTAAGTTGGTCAGGGTGTGTTGTAGTGTTGAGGTATAGTTGAGGGAAATTACTGAGTATCCAGTCAATTATTGAGCTAGACTGTGGGTTTTTGTGGTAATGAGTTGGAGATGATATAAGTTGTTTAAAACCATGAAGGTTAATACTAAGTTGGGGAGAGTCTATTTTCAGTTTGGACCAGTCAAAGTTAACATTTATTTATTTATTTATTTATTTATTTATTTATTTATTTATTCCAGTTTGATGACCGTGGAGGTCCACTAGGCCTGGGATGCCCATTTTCAGTGGCGGTCCAGGGAGAAAAGCTCCACAATACAAAGTTTAATTACATGATTAATTACAAAGAAAAATTACAAGATTAATTACAAAGAAAATTACATGATTAATTACAAAGAAAATGTCATGATTATTTGCAAAGAAAGTTAGGATTACAAACAACAGGTAGCATTCTAAGAAAAAGAGAAATAAGATATTTACAATTTAGTTCACAGGGCAACAGGAGGTTATTTTAGTGGAGGCTTGGTGAAAAAAGCTAGACATTAAAGTTTAATTACAGAATACTTTCAGTGGAGGCTTGGGGAGAAAGTTCCACAATACAAAGTTTTAGTACATGATAATAACAAAGGAAGTTAGGGATTGCGAGCAGCAAGTAGCATTCAAGGGAGTGAGAAAAGAAATAAACAGTTTGGCTTCAGGAGTGAAAACAGGCATGTAGAATTGTGGCTAGATTTTGCAGTTTGTTTATATATATATATATATATATATATATATATATATATATATATATATATATATATATATATATATATATAAAATCATTAATTTACAGTGAGGTTAGGGAGGTAAGCAGGTTAGCCTGGTGCAAAGGGAGGGGAGAGCTTGAGAGGAATGGGTGGAAGAGTACAGTTGCATTTCCTGTTTAGATAGAGGTAAGAATGAAGTTGAGTTTTGAAGTTATTAAGGTTGTCACAGGTCCTCAGTGTGGAGGGCAGAGCATCTCCCAAGATGAGGGTTTTGTATGGAATGTTGAGGGAAAACCAGGATAGGATAGTTTCAAGGATTGCTACATTGTTCCCAGGAGGGATATAGATAGAAGCAATAACTAGTTTCTTATGGGGGCCAAGTTAGCAGTTTAGTGCTATGAGTTCAGCAGGATGGAAGTTATGTAAGGGTGTGGGTAGTGTGGAGAGGTAGAGAGTGTTTTGTATAGGATGGCAACACCACCTCCATTTTTAGATAGCCTATCTGAGCAATAAGATGTTATAGCCTGGTGGGAGTATTTAATTATTTCAGATATGTGGCTTCAACCATGTTTCTGATAATGATATAATGTGAGGGTTAGTGTGGGAAACCCATGCATGGAAGTCAGTAATTTTGTTGGATAGGCTTTGGATGTTTAGGGAATATATGGATAAGTGATTAGTGGAGGTAGAGTTTGTGGGAGTTAATGGGGAGGGAGAGATTATTGCCTGGTGGGGAGTGGTTAAGGGAGGTGAAAGCTTATGTGGAGAGGCAGAGGGACCAGCATTGGGGTGGATGTCCCCAGAGACAAGTAAGTCGTTGGTGAATTGAGAAGATATAAGCAAGGGCAGATGCAATTTCTGCAGCTTTAGTTTGGGTTTATAAGTAGGGGGATATGTTTGCAGTCTATTCAGTTTATGATAGCAAGAGGTGGGTAGATTGAAAAGGGTAGAGGAGATATAAAAGGAAGAAGTGTTGCATTTTGTAGTGGAAGAGGTGGCAGAAAAAACTAATGGATGAGAGAAGTAGGTGTGGTAAGTTGCTAGGGTGGAGAGTATAAGGAGGAATGAAGTGGTAATTATAAGGTGCTTCATGTTTGTGGGAGGGGGAGGGGAGAAGAGGAGTGGCTGTGAAAATAGAGGAGGAGTGGCTGTGAAAGTAGCTGAATAGAGGAAGTGATGAAACATGGGGTTTAGACAGGAAGTTATTTATTACTGGATGTTTGGGAAAGAAAGGGGTGGGAGAGGATGGTATAAAGGTAATTGTAATGGGGGTGTGTGGGAATGGGGATAGGGTAGGGGAGCTAATTGGAGCCTGAGTGCAGCGAGGGTGGAATGGAACGGGGCTAGCACCCAGATCTGAGATTAGCACACAATTAAAGAAAGCATAAAACAATCAGGAAGAAATAATATGACTGGCTAGTGTGAGACAAGAAAAAGGTTGATGCAACAAGATAAAGCCAGAGAGAAGTAAGCAGTGAGAAAAAGATTTTTTGCCAGACAGGAATGAATTAGTAGAAAAGTTTGCCAAGCTGGCTCAGATTTAAGGTACAGGAGTTCTATTAGCATAATGCTAGAGCAGAGCAAGGGACATATATCTGCAGTATGTCTGCTTGCAGAGGGAGAGTACAGGTGATGAGACTGGGAAGAAAAGGTAGAGAGGACACAAAAAGGACAGTGAAAAAGAAAGAAAGAGGTATATAAACAGGTTAGGGCTGCCAGCGTCTTTGGGTTTTATTCTTTTCCACTTGCTAGTATCAGCATAAGCGACTAGCACATTTCTTGGGAATCTATAATTACATTGACTGATTCACGGTGAAACACTACCCCAGGTTGTACAATGGTAAAATCTTTGTTGAAGCAAAGGTTCACACACGTCTTTTAAATTGTTTCTACAGACACATACTTAGGACCTCTTTGTGGGTACAAATTATATAGTTGCAGAGCAAGTGGGACGGTTGCAGAAAACACAGAGGATGGATGTCGGGGGATCAGTTTCACACAAAAGGATATTGTTTTTCAGTGGCCTGGAGGAAGAAGCAGGGAAGGTCCACTAAGGGCTAAAAGGCAAGGAGGGGGTAAGTTAGGTCGGAAGCAGTTTAGCATGCAAAAAAAAAAAAGAAATACATCAACAAATAGTACAGAGACAGTTCTCACTATAGTTGTACAAGAATCTCACTGTAGTTGTACAAAAATCAACTGAGCTTGAAAGGCACATCACAATAAAGTACTATATGTATTAAAATAAGTATTATAAGTGTTATAACTATTTAAGGTATAAAAACTGTGTAAGTATTTTAAGCAGTATAACTATTTAAATATATACTGAATATATAACAATACAGTAAACACTAATGTAATGTGAGCTAACCGTCACCACTTTGAAAGATAGGACATGATTACAGCAGGGAAATAAGCTACAACTTGAAAATAACCATAACATTATCAGGACTATATGACCACTAAGCAGCTTAGGGAGGGCGTATGCTAAACATTGCATTTTGTAGTGGAAGAGGTGGGAGAGAGAAGTAATGGATGAGAGAAGTAGGTGTGGTAATTTGTTGGGGTGGAGAGTATAAGGAGGAATGAAGTGGCAATTATAAGGTGCTTCATGTTTGTGGGAGTGGGAGGGGAGAAGAGGAATGGCTGTGAAAGTAGAGGAGGAGGAGTGGCTGTTAAAGTAGCTGAATAGAGGAAGTGATGAAACATGGGATTTAGACAGGAAGTTATTTATTACTGGATGTTTGGGAAAGAAAGGGGTGGGAGAGGATGGTATAAAGATAATTGTAATGGGGGTGGGTGGGAATGGGAATAGTGTAGGGGAGCTAATTGGAGCCCGAGCGCAGCGAGGGTGGAATGGAACGGGGCTAGCACCCAGATCTGAGATTAGCACACAATTAAAGAAAGCATAAAACAATCAGGAAGAAATAG
This sequence comes from Protopterus annectens, assembly GCF_019279795.1. NCBI lineage: Eukaryota > Metazoa > Chordata > Ceratodontiformes > Protopteridae > Protopterus > Protopterus annectens. The sequence continues at coordinate 307,961,012 of NC_056725.1, read as the reverse complement.
TATGACTGGCTAGTGTGAGAGAAGAAAAAGGTAGATGCAACAAGATAAAGCCAGAGAGAAGTAAGCAGTGAGACAAAGATGTTGTGCAAGACAGGAATGAATTAGTAGAAAAGTTTGCCCAGCTGGCTCAGATTGAAGGTACAGGAGTTCTATTAGCGTAATGCTAGAGCAGAGCAAGGGACATATATCTGCAGTATAACTGCTTGCAGAGGGAGAGTACAGGTGATGAGATTGGGAAGAAAAGGTAGAGGGAAGACACAAAAAGGACAGTGAACAAGAAAGAAAGAGGTATATAAACAGGTTAGGGCTGCCAGCATCTTTGGGTTTTATTCTTTTCCACTTGCTAGTATCAGCGTAAGCGACTAGCACATTTCTTGAGATTCTATAATTACTCTGACTGTTTCACGGTGAAACACTACCCCAGGTTGTGCAATGGTAAAATCTTTGTTGAAGCAAAGGTTCACACAAAAGTCTTTTAAATTGTTTCTGCAGACACATACTTAGGACCTCTTTGTGGGTGCAAATTATATAGTTGCAGAGGAAGTGGGACGGTTGCAGAAAACACAGAGGATGGACGTCAGGGGATCAGTTTCACACAAAAGGATATTGTTTTTCAGTGGCCTGGAGGAAGAAGCAGGAAAGGTCCACTAAGGGCTAAAAAGCAAGAAGAGGGTAAGTTAGGTCAGAAGCAGTTTAGCATGCAAAAAAAAAAAAATACATCAACAAATAGTACAGAGACAGTTCTCACTATAGTTGTACAAGAATCTCACTATAGTTGTACAAAAATCAACTGAGCTTGAAAGGCACATCACAATAAAGTATTATATGTATTAAAATAAGTATTATAAGTATTATAACTATTTAAGGTATAAAAACTGTGTAAGTATTTTAAGCAGTATAACTATTTAAATATATACTGAATATATAACAATACAGTAAACACTAATATAATGTGAGCTAACCGTCACCACTTTGAAAGATAGGACATGATTACAGCAGGAAAATAAACTACAACTTGAAAATAACCAGAAACATTATCAGGACTATATGACCACTAAGCAGCTTAATGAGGGCGTATGCTAAAATACATGTGCACTATGGTATGTGTGCAGTTTAGGCAGGTAGCATGCAGGATGGACCTTTAAAGTAGTCTAAGGAGCAGAAAACAAACACAACATAGTTCAGCAGGCACAATTCCTTTTCTTAGGCTCGAAAAATATATTAAAAAGACATATAGTAAGGTTAGCACGTAAGTGACAGTTATGGAGTGGTTGTTTAGGTGGCCAGCAGGTTGGGTCAGTAGAGCTAGCAAACGCCGATAACACCATGTGCAACTCTTATACAAAAATATAATTTATTTTATTTATTTACATTTGTTGACTGGGAGTGTCCGACTGGACAGAGGTCCATTTTCAACGGAGGCCCGGGGAGAAAAGCTCCACAGTTAAAATAAATAGACAGTAGTTACATTGGATTACATAGCGATTAACAATTTGATTAAAATAGCAATTAATTACAAAACATATTTACAGATGAAGAACATAGTACATCAGTAGACAACTAGAATCTTTATCTGCGAAGTACATAACAGACATTAACAAATGTTACAATAAGAAGTTCCTGCTGTATAATAAGTGCTAGGCTTATGAGCATCTGAGCTTGCTATAATCAAGGTAGTTAGTGGGGTGGAAAGAAAGGTAGTGGTTGGATGGGGTGGGTGATATTAGAGTGGGAGTTGCAAGGGCATAGCCAGCATGTTTTAGGTGTGCTTTTAGTAAAGTTTTGAAGTGGGTGCATGATGGCACGGAGGTAATTGTGGGTGGGAGGGAGTTCCATAATTTGGCTATGGCGCAAGAGAATGGTGCTTCACCAGCAGAGTTACTGGCTTTAGTGATCTGCAAGTGATTTTTGTTGCTGGATGTTAGTGGTCTGGTGGTGCGATAGAGTTGGAGTAGATTCTGGAGGGATGGGACATTTAGTGGATGGTTTACTAGTTTGTGGGCGAGTGAGAGTTGATACCATTGAAGGAGGTGAGCGAGTTCAAGCCAGCCCAGTTCAGTAAGTGAGAGAAAGTGGTGACTATGGTAGGATGCCCCTGTGGCGAATTTGGCAATTTTGTTGTAGCAGGTCTCTAGCTTGTTTAGATCACATTATCTTAGGTTGGTATATATTGGAGAGGCATAAAGTAGAGTGGAGATAAGGTGGGAATTTGCTATTGAAATCTTTGCTGCTTTGGTGAGAAGTTGCTTATTTTTGTATAATGCTCCAAGATTTTTGTGGACTTTTTTTATGGTCATGGATATGTGAATGTCAAATTTTAGTTTATTGTCTATTTCCATTCCTAGCAATTTGGTGTGTTCAGTTGGGTATATAGTGGTGTTGTCTTTTGCTGTGATGTTAAAGCATTGTTGTTGAAGGTGTTTATATAAATGAACCATGTCTGTATAACTCCTTTTCCTTCTCTCTACATTGTATCTCTAAGCCTTACTACCTTTTCTCTCCCTCTGTATATTACCAGCACTGTGTTCCAGTTTTGTCCCTGCAACAATTACCTGCATTCTCCCTTCTGGATGCCTCTGAACACTAGGGCATCAAAAGAATTACCTAACATCTCCCAGAAAAAACATTTTACCTTTGAAAAGGCATTGAAAGTATGTATTGATACCGACACTAAGATATTACAACAAGATAATTGTTATGTTTTGCTAGGTTAGGCAAACTAATCAGGCAGGCCAGCCAGCAGCCAACCCCCCCCCCCCGCATCTTTCAACTTCTTCCTTCCATACTATCACCCCCTCACATATACTGATTCACTCACACTCCCCTTTAGCCCCCAACTCTAGTTGAGACAATCCCATTGCTTTACAATGGGTGGCCACCAGGTGGTGCCTCAAGAATTAGATCTCTGAAATACTAGCTTTCTGTTCTGTAATTTCCTACCCCATTTCTGCAACCTGACCCCATTCACTCTGCTCTCAGTTTCCTGAATCACTTACCCACCATTGCTCCTTACCCTTAGTAATCCTTCTATCAGTGTCTTCTACTCAAACTTCCTGTCTTTCTTCCTGCTAACCTCTGAACATTGCCTACCTTTCCCCCACCTTCAGACTTACCTGCTGTTCCTCTCACTTCACTGATTGTCTTCCTCCACATTCTCTCTCTTGTCTCTACCCACTCTGTTCACCCTTTGGGCTCACTCCACTCCCCTACCCTACCCCCAATTCTCACCCACCCCCACTAGTCCTACCTTTATACCTCTGCAAACCACACCCCTACACAATTCATACCAATCAGACACACCCTAACTACAACATCCCTCCCCCCTCTATCTCAATACACCCACCAATTACACATCTCTCCTCCTCCTCTAACTGATTCTAAACGTACTATTACTTCCTAGTTAATCTCTCACCCTGTCTTCCCAACTATGCACATAACACTAAACCCTTCTCAACTACAAATACTAGTCATACAATCACTTTTAACTCCACTCACAACTACCTATATCTTAACCTCCTACGAACAACCCATACACTCTACCTCTACATTCTCCTCCTCTCAAACCTCTTCACCGACAACATCGTTTGCTGTGACCTTTCAAAATCCCACTTATAAATCTAACTACTTTCTAGCTAAATTTCACAGACTAGCTCATATTAAATTCTATAACCAGAAAACTAGAAAGTTCACCAACTACTTTTGTACAAATCATCAACCCAAACAACATCCACTCCCACACTCACTTTTAGACAGAGACATTCATCCCAACCCTGGCCCTCAGCACACCCAGACCATAGAAACCAACATCAATAACAAAACTAGGCCTATATCTCCAAAAAATGTACCAACTCACTCACCTTAGCCCATCTGAATATACGTAGTATTTGTAACAAAATTGCTCAACTCCATGCTCTCCTTGATGTCAACCAATTTGATATCCTTTGCCTATCAGAAACATGGCTAAAACCTTCTATTAAAGACAATGAAATCACCCCACCTGGATATAAAATCATAAGACTTGACCGCCCAAAACAAATAACGCCGAACTAATATGTTCTAAACTCCAACTAAACAACAGCAAAGCTATTTATATAATTTGTATATATCTCCCCCCAGGAAATAACATTAACACTCTTGAGTCCGTCCTTAGTTGGCTCTCTTCTAATGTTCCACAAGAAACATTAATCCTAGGTGACCTAAACATTGATTGGAATTCTTGCAACAACTCAAACCCTACCTTCCACATTAACCTACATGGCTTCTCTCAACTTATATCAGGCCCTACCAGAACTAATTAAATCAATAATAATGAAACCACATTAGACTGGATACTTACAAACACTCCCCAACAAACATATAACTCTGGCACCCTACCAGATGACCTAAGTGATCACTCATTAACTGATATTATTAGAAAAAAAAGCGACATAACTTTTCCAACCACTTTCCGAACACTACGTTCAAAAAAGCTATTTAACTCAGAACTTTTTCTAACAGAACTAAAGCAATGTAACTGGACCCCTCTAAAGATACTTCCTCTTAATGATGCAGTACAATACTTCCACTCCACGTTCTTATCTATTCTAGATCAGCACGCACCAACTCGCACTATTAGAACCAAAACCAAACCAGCCCCCCTGGTTTAGCAATGATACTAGACATAAAATCATTACCAGAAACAAAGCCTGGACTAAATGGCGTACTACCAAGTTCCAAGCTGACCATCAAACCTTCAGAGAATGTAGAAACAACACAAAAAAGCCATACTGTTAGACAAAAAGAACTACTACCTTCAATTACAACAAACATCCAATAAGGAACCAAAAAAATTCTGGTCCACCATCAATTATCTTCTATCCCCAGGCCAAACTATTACTCCCAGCCCACAACACTCTAACCCTGATAACCCTATACAAACAGCAAATGCCTTTAACTCCTTCTTCACTAATACTATACAAAATCTTGCAAATCACCTATCTCCCGATACCTCAAAGATACTTCCTTCTTCTGTAAATACACCCTGCTCATTTCACTTTCTTCCTATTTCTACATCATATATTTCTTCCTTGCTACAAAAACTTAAACCTACCACCCCCTCCGCAGACAAACTCCCTGCCGAGTTCCTGCAAATAGGAGCTAAAGCCATTGCGTATCCCATTTCTATATTAATAAACAGATCCATCAATGAAAAAACTGTCCCTGAAATCTGGAAAATATCTCATATTATCCCACTACATAAAGGAGGAAACTCTAATGATTTCTCTAACTATTGACCCATAGCTTTACAATCCCCTATTGCCAAAATCATGGAAAAATGTATCCATAAACAACTCCTTAACCATCTTCTCCAGCACAACCTACTTGCCAACTGTCAGCATGGTTTCAGACCTTCACACAGTACTACCACTGCACTGCTCTGTTTCACTAATACCATAAACTCTAACCGCAACAAAAACAGTCTCTCTTCAACACTATTCATAGACTTATCCAAAGCCTTTGACATGGTGAATCACCAACTACTCTTGCACATTCTCTTCTCTCTCTCACTTGATCCCCACAGCATAACTTGGTTTAAATCTTACCTTGAAAACCGCCAACAAGCAGTACTCTGGAAAAATTCACTATCTGACCACCTTCCTATCTCTCTAGGTGTGCCACAAGGCTCCATCTTAGGACCACTTCTATTTTCCATCTTTATCAACGACCTCCAATCAGCTATCCCTCATACTACCTGTATTCAATATGCAGATGACTCCACTATAATCTGCACAGCTACCTCTCAAACTGAACTTCAGACTCTTACCCAAAAAGCCTTTAACACAGTAGAACAATGGTTCTCGCAACGCTGCCTTCTACTCAACCCCAAGAAAACTAAGCTACTACTCTTTTCACCAACACAAAATCACAACTCCCTAAATTTCACTATTACTTCCAATAACAGTACTAGTATTTCTCCAGACATCACCACAAAATTATTAGGAATTACTATAGACAATAATCTTAATTTTGAAAATCACATTAACTCTACCATACAATCTGTGAACAAAAAAATAGGTAGCTTATACAGAATCAAACCCTTTCTTACTCCAGCCACTATAATTACCCTAGCCAGAACACATCTGATCTCTACTTTACTTTATGCATGCCCTATTTATACCAATCTCTCAAAAAAAACTCAATAAACTAGTTATATGCTACAATAACATTGCTAGATTTGCTACCGGATCCCCATTCAGGACACATCATTACCTTAATCTAAGACAACTAGGTTGGCTTGAACTTCCCAATCAGATTCAACTACAACAACTTATAATAGTTCACAAAACCCTGTACCAACCCACAAAAACCCCAATACTCAATAGCCTTATTACCCCTTATTATAACCTTAAACATCTACGGTCTTCTAAAAAACTTTTGATCAACACCACTAGACCCAATAACTCTGCAGGAGACTGCTTGTTCTCCAACTCAGTAGGAAAAGTATGGAATAAATTACCCTCAGACATCTCATCTCTGACTTCTCTCCCTCTGTTCAAAAAAAATCTCAAAAAGTATCTCAATAAAAAAATGGTTATGTCCCTGCACTAACCCAGACTTACCCTGTTTTTCCTTCCCTGTCATCCTTCCTTCCCCCTGAACCCAATTACATCCAATAATTCAGTAGGGGACTCTCAGCTGCTCAACTTTCCACTATGATTTGGAATAAAAGACCCACTGTCTACTTACCCTAATGTCTCTCCCTTTCCTTCATAAGAGTATCCCTGCCTCTCTTTCATAACAGTAACTATTCTACTTCCTCTATGAAAATAATCTAATCCTTAAACTTTACCTATACTATCCCTGTTACCTTTCCTATCTTTCCTTCATCTCTGTTCACATTTATTATCATTTCATTTAATGTTTTCATAATGAGGATTGTGCTAAGCACATCACACAGTAACTGATTTTCTATATTTCACATGTGTGTAAAGAGTACTCTGTTATGAACATCACATAGCCTGATACTTTTACTCACTTAAAAAGTAATCTCAAAAAAAAAAAAAAAAAAAATGTTCCTGTTTCCATTACATCTGCATTTATTTTTATTGTTACACTTTATTAATTGATGTACTAATAATTTGGAGCTTTTCTCCCCTGCCCTCTACTGAAAATGGACATATATCCAGCTAGACTAGCCCGGTCAACAAATGTAAAATAAAATAAATAATAAATAAAATAAAGTGAGAGTTGTTCTGAGTATGTTTGGTGGGTTGGATGATGAGTAGTTTAGTTTTATTTGGGTTGAGTATTAATTGGGCATTGGATAACCAAGTTTCAACAGAGGAAAAGGCTTCCTGTGTGACTTTTTGCAGTTTGAGTAGGGACTGGGCTGAGCAGATGATGGTTGAGTCATCTGTGTATTGTATGAGTATGCCATGTTTGGTGGCAGAGGCTAGATTATTGGTGAAAACAGAGAAGAGTAGGGGTCCAAGGATGGATCCTTGGGTAACCCCTATGGAGATGGGTATTTGTGGAGATATGTCATTCTGCCATACAACAGATTGTGGGCAGTCAGACAGGTAACTCTGAAACCAGTTGGTGAATGACTGAGAGAAGGATACGTTATTGAGGACAGAGATGAGTTGTTTGTGTGGGACCATGTCAAATGCTTTAGATAGGTCTGGGAAAGTAGCAGAGGAGAGATAGCCATTGTTTTTATGCTGAAGGATAGTGTTAGTAAAGGAGAGTAAGACAGTGGTGGTGCTATGGTTTGGTCAGAAACCATGCTGAGTATTGGAAAGGAGGTTGTTAGTAAGGAGGTAGTCTGAGACCTGAGAGTGTATGCATCTCTCTAAGATTTTGGAGAGTGGAGAGAGAATAGCTATAGGGCGGTAATTGGTTAGTTCTGTGGAGGGGTCACCTTTGTGGAGGGGAATTATATGTGATATTTTCCACAGTGTGGGAACATAACTTTCTGACAGAGATCGGTTAATCACGATGGATACTTGGTAGGCCAGAGCATCAGCTGTGATTTGTAGGTATTCACTTGGGAGGTTGTCTGCTGCTAATTTAGTGGGCTTAAGTTTAGTTAAGAGTTTTTTTTATGTTGGAGGTAGGTACAGGAGAAAAAGAGAAGGCAGTAGGGAGATTACTAGTTAAAGGTGTGGGTTGGAGGGTAGAGGGGTTGTTTTTAGCTAGTGATAGTCTAGTTTGTGTGAAGTGTGTGTTGAATGAGGTAGCAATATTTCTGGAGGAAATTTAATCATGAACTATGTCAGAAAAGGATTGCTACATTCCTACAAATACAAGTAAAAAGATACTAAAAAGACATATAGTATGACTAGCATATACACGACAATTATGGAATGGTCATTTAGGCGGCCAGCAGGTTGGGCCAGTAGAGCTAACAAACGCCGACAACACCACGTGCAACTGCTATACAAAAATATTGCGAACTACATTCCTTCAAATACACCATGATAAATGCATACAAAATACTTGAGTAAGCCCCAGAACGTACAAAGCCTGAAATAAAAGCAATTGTTTAGACATGTAGGACTATTAGTAACAACTGAAACAATGGTAAAAAAAATGTAAATACATTTATAAATTTATAAATTTAAATACTAAAACATAGTCCCTTACGCATATACATTTATATTAAATACACAATGGGCAGGATTCACGAAGGCTTGCACGGAGTGTAAGAGACGTGCAACACTCCATGCAAGCCTCGCGATCCAGGAACAGCCCTAAGCTCCGTGTAAGAGACCAGCTAAAACGTCTCTTACACGGACTGGGCGTGGACATGCTAAATACCTCACTTGCATCCGAAAGGTATGCAAATGAGGTATATTAGCGATCCACGAAGCAGAAACCAGTCCGTGTAGGAGACGTTTTAGCTGCAGAAATGTACTCAGCTGACAACTGAGTACATTTCTGCAAATTCCACAATGGAGCGATGTCAGCTCCAAATAAAGGTTGCATATGACTCAGGCAGCATGCCAATGGCCAAATATGTGGCCATTGGCAAGATAACCCGATGCAAAAATATTAAAAATATAATTTTTTTTTCCCGATGTTTAAACCCAGCGCAGCCCCGCACAAACGGGCTGCGCTGTATAAAACCATAAAAAAGAAGGTTATAAACCCACAAATGTGGGTTTCATGCAATGCATGGAATGACAATGCAGGGACCAGCAGACCAAAACCAACATGGCCACCGTGTAGTGGTTGCTAAGGGGGGAAGCTGAGTCTAAGACATGTAACTAAGAATTAATAGGCAATCTCATGTAAATGAGGGTTCGGATACTGAATCTCACAGTCACATACCAAATGAGCACAGTCTGAGTAGTGTAAGAGATATGAAAGGGGGAGGAATAGAGTAGGAGATAGGTGACATCACAGGGGGGAATGGTAGAAAGAAATGCAGTTCATTGGAGGCCAGTGTAACATGACAGATGACAGGCACAGATCATGGAAAGAGGTGTGCCACTAGATAAGTCATGGAAAGTCAAGAAATGGAAGGTGTACACTGTTACCTACACCAAAGTTTCTTGCTGGCTGTGCATGCGTATGTGTGCATGCCATGAAGCGCGAGTAGGGCAGTGTGCGTGCGTGTAAGGCAGTGTGAGCATGTGGGAGCATGTTGGGAGATGTTTAACACTGTTTGCGCGGGTGTGCGCGCGTGTAAGGCAGGCTGAGTATGTTGGAGGCTGTTGGCAGACGTGTAACAGTGTTTGCGCGGGTGTACGCGCGTTTAAACCCGAATAAGTAGATTCTTAACCATGTAAGCACATGTGCGTGCGTGTAAGCCACTGTGAGCGTGTTTCAGGTAGTATGCACGTTGCTCCCCCCTGAGGAAACAGAGAGGAAAAAGGAAGCAACAGAATTAATAGGAAGCTAGCAGGGATAACTGCTGAAGCTAGCAGGTGAAAATAATTAGAAGCAGGCAATTACACAGGCAGAATAGTAGCCCAGCCTAGCACTTAAAACTCTGCAAACAGTAGTGCAGGATGTTTCCATTAAGAGACACTGCAAGACAGGAGTAAGCTAATAGAAGTGAAAACTGAAAAAGCTTCACTCAGAGCAGAAATGTTAGGGGCTGCCATAGCTGTCATAATGAGCCATAGGTGACTTGCTGAGGGTGGTGACAATGCAGATGGTGCCAGACAACCCACAGTGAGGAGATGGAGAAGAGTGTACAGGCCCAGGGTCACCTACCACGGGTTACATGAGCTGGAGATAGTAGAGCGCTATAGAGTGGACAGAGAGCTCCTGCAGCAAATTGTTGAGCTGTGCAGGCCACGCCTCACACACAGAACCAACAGAGAGGAACCCATCCCTGTGAAAACCAAGGTATGTGTTGGCCTAAGAATACTAGCAACAGGTACCTTCCAGAGACCAACTGGCGATATGATGGGGATATCACAGGCATCAGCCTCCAGGGTACTACACCAGTTCTTGGATGCCATGTCAGCACATATCGGTGATCATGTATATTTCCCCAATGCCCATGAGGTATTGGCCAGCAATATGCGTCTCTTCCAGCAAATAGCGGAATGCCCTGAGGTACTGGGTGCAATAGACTGCACGCACATATGCATCAAAGCACCAGCCGGTGAGCGGGGTAGGGCCTACATTAACCGCAAGGGCTTCACTTCCAACTGCCAGGTCGTGTGTGATGCCCAGGGCATAATAATGAATGTGTGTGCTGGCTGCCCCAGGAGTTATCACGATTCCCACATCTGGCATTTGACGCAGCTGTACCAGACATTTGCCAATGGGGACATCCCACACGGACACCTAGTGGGGGATGCAGGTTATGCACTGGAGCCGTGGCTGATGACACCCATCAGAAACGCACACACACCTGAACAGGAACGCCATAATGAGGCACACGCACAAACACGTAATGTAATAGAGCGTGTGTTTGGGCTGCTCAAGTCACGGTTCCGGTGTCTGGACACATCTGGTGGAGCCTTGTAGTACACACCAACTACATGTACCCAAATTTTCATGGTATGTGCTATGCTACATAATATGATCTTGCGAAAACAGCTGCAGCAGGACCAGCATAGGGCCGGGCCAAACAGCCCCCCACCATTGCCAAGGCCATTACAGGCAGAGCGTGACTCGGAGGAGGAACAACCTGAGCCTGCCCCAGTAGGCAGAAGGAGGCGTGCCCAGTATGCCCTGGCCTTGGCAAAGAGGCAACGCATAGCACATACACTGGCTCAGTAGGAACCCTGGGAATGATACCCCTCTCTGACTCACTCATATAGTAACAGGTATGCCTAACATGACACAACTTGCTCTCAAACATGTACAGGGAGTGTAGTATGTGCATCCGACAGAGGCAGCCCTGCAGCACCACCTGAGGCATGATTGCCATGTGTTAAGCAATGTAACACCATCTAGTATATGCAAACATGAAGACCCTGCCTAACATCTCACCCTCACCAAGCATGATGCCACACTATGAAGACAAGAAGATCAAGTACAATAATTGGCTGAAGTAATGCAGTCAGTCAAAGCGGAGCCAATGTGTTACAACCTGGGAAGATATGCGGAGTTTGACATGATGCACCACCTTGTAGGGGTGGTGTGCACCTATCATGCCATGCCCCATGGATACTGGCAAAGGCTGTCAGTACCTACAGCATGCCCTGAATAGGTAAGTCTCAAAACACAAACCCAACCTCATAGGTTCTACAAGGGATAGGAACCTAGATGTAATACTACCCCATGACAGATGTAT